>NC_050578.1:60782405-60799905 GCF_011100635.1 Trichosurus vulpecula
GCTAAGGGTGATCCAGCTACCCAGCCATGCAGGGCTAGGTTCAGACAATGAAATAATATTTTCTCTCAATTCCCACAATTGAATTAAGTTTCTTACAGAGAATAAGTTGGACTATGCCCATAATTGAATAGAAAGGGACCTGAGTTAGCTCCAGAATTGAGTCATGACATAGAATCAGTATGGTTCACTCAATCCCCACTACCACTTGCTAGTGTAAGATCTATGAACCAGACTAAGTTAGATGTGGTCAAACAGGAGAGGAAAAAACTAAACCCTGACATTTCGGGTTTCAGTGAAATAAAATGGATAGGAATGGGGGAATTTAATTCAAATGATCACTACATATATTATTGTGGGCAAGAATCCCTTAGAAGAATTGGAGTAGCCCTCATAGTCAATAAACAGTGAGAAAAGCAGTACTGGAGTATAATATAAGAAAGATAGAATGATATTTGTTCAAATCCATGGCATATCATTCAGTATCACTGTAATTCAAGTCTGTGTTCCAACCATTGATGCCGAAGAGGCCAAAGATGATTAGTTCTATGAGGATCTAAAACATCTTCTAGAAATAACAACAAGAAAAAGATGTCACATTCATCACAAGGGATTGGAATGCTAAAGCAAGAAATTAAAAGATAATTAGACTAACAGGCAAGTCTGGAGTACAAAATGAAGCAGGGCAGAAACTAAAGGAGTTTTGTCAAGATAACTCACTGGTCATAACAAATTTTTTTTTCAACAACTCAAAGGCTAGTCTACACATGGACATCACCAGATGGTCAATACTGAAATCAGATCGACTATATACTTTGTAGCCGAAGAAACTCTATGCAGTCAGTTTAAAAACGACCTGGAATTGACTGTGGCTCAGATGATGAGCTTCTTACTGCAAAATTCAGGCTTAAGTTGAAGAAAATATGGAAAACCATCAGACCGTATGGGTATAACCTAAATAACATTCTTTATGAATAAAAGTGGAAATGAATGGATTTAAGGGATAAGATACGGTAGATAGAGTGGCTGATGAACTATGGAGAAAGGTTCACAATATTGTACAGGAGGCAGCAACCACCAAAAAATTCTCAAAGAAAAACAAAAGCAAGAAAGCAAAATGGCCTTTGATGAGATTTTACAAAGAGTTGAGGAAATAAGGAAAGTGAGGAAGATAAAGAAGAAATGGAAAGATATACCCAACTGAATGCAGAATTCCTGATATTAGCCAAGAGATATAAGAAGGTTTTCTTAAATGAGCAATGTAAAGAAAAAGAAAACAATAAAATGGGAAAGACAAAATATGTCTTCAAGAAAATTAGAGATAAGAAAGAGATGTTTTATGCAAAAAATGGGAATGATAAAAGACAAAAATGGTAGGGACTTAACCAGGAGTAGACGAGATGGTAAGAATTCAGAACTACACAAGAAAGTTCCTAACATCATTGACAACTATGATAGTGTGGTTACTGATTAAGAACCAAATATCCTGGAAAAGAAGTCAAGGGCCTTTGGAAACATTACTTTGTTAACTGCACATGTTTAACACATCAGATCTCTTGCCTTCTCAATGAGGGAGACCAGGAGGACTTGGAACTCAAATTTTTGTTTTAAAATGTTAAAAATGTCATTGTCAAACTTCTTGAGTTAACCTTCTTGTCGCTCCATTTTCTGACCATCTACTCATTCCACAACATCCTCTAACCTAGCTCCTGTCCTTGCTATTTTACTGAAAATGTCTTCTCAAAGGTCACCAATGACCTCCTAATTGCCTAATCCATTGGTCTTTTGTTCTGAGCTCCCATTCTCCTTGACCTCTTTGAAGCACTTAACATTATTAATCACTTCCTTCTTGTTGAAATTTTTCATTTCCCTGTTTGTCCTTACCACCCCATTCTGGATTAACGACTCAAAGTTCATTCTCTCTCTTCCCGTAGCCATACAGGGAACTCATGCACTTTCTTCTCAAACTATAAATATTACTTTATTTTTTTTCCTGTGGACATCTCTTAAATACGTCTTGGCATCTTGTACTTTTCTCTCAAGCTCCAGTTCCAGATCTCCAAAAATTGGTTTTGGGAAATTTAATGAAGAGAGTGGTCAGCTTGGAGTTAGGATATCTAATTTGGAATTCTGAGTTTAAAATCCTGTGTTGACATGGTCACAGGTATGTGACCATGGGCAAGTCAATCTCTCTGAATCAGTTATTTTATCTGTGAAATTAGCATAATATTTGTAGTATCTACCTAACACGGCTATTGTGAACTCCAAATAAAACAATGCAAGTAAAGTAGTTTGCAAATCTTATTTTTTTAAAAAAATAACATATTATTTTGGCTTCCCATTTCCATATATATATGTATATATATGTGTATATACATATATATATGTATGTATATATGTGTATATATATATATCTCCATATCCACTTCCATATACGTATATATCTTATGTCTGTGTGTGTGCGTGTATATATATATATATATACACACACACATATATATACATATACGCACACACGCACATACACATAGTGAGTATGCATGTGTGTGTGTATATATTCAAACAAAACAAATTTGGCCATATTTTTTAAAAAATCCTCATTCTGCTTCCTGAATTGATCCTCTCTTTGATAGGAAATAGATAGCATCAGTACTCTGGAATCATTCATGGTCAATGTATTAATGGTTTCTTACACTTACAAAGTTGTTTGTTTTCTCAGCTTTCTTGGGTAATTTCTTATGGTTCTGCTTACCTCATTCTGCATCAGTTTAAAAAAGTCTTCCAAATTCTTCATTTCTATGTCAATATATTATCTTTATACTTATGATATAAATATTTTAAATACATATGTATTTACATATATATTTATGATATTATATATTAATAGCTTTGTATTTTAATTATTGTACAAATTGTTCTCCTGGGCAGCTGGAAAGCAGGGACTCTTATTTAAGCTCTCCCCCAGGTCCCTCCAAACACCTGTAAAAATGGCTCTGAATAAATTCTAGACTTGCAGAACCCACAAAATAACAGAGGGAAGCAGGGCTCCAGCCCCGGAAAGCCTGGATGATCGCTGGGAGGGGTCTATCGCATGGAGTTGGGAGCGGAGCAGAGCATAGCCCAGAGTGGGCTGTAGGGCCCTGAATCATTGAGCTGAGGCAGGTACAAGACTTCTCAACCCACAAACACCAAAGACAACAGAGAAGGTTAGTGGGGAAAAACTGCTAGAACGGAGTGAAAGGAGTGTGTGTTGGGGTCCAGCCCCGGGGTGCGGCAGAGGTGGTGCAGCTCTGGGGCTGCTTCCTGAGCTCCAGCTACAGTTACTTCTACAGTTATCATACATTTAAGGATGGTAGTAGCCTTGTAGGTCAGCCTCTCTGTTTTACAGAGAAGGGAACTGAGTCACAGAGAGTAGAAATAACCTTTCTAATCCTCAGGCAGGAAGTAGCAGAAACAGAATTCGAGGCCAAGAGGTTCTGACTTTGGATCCAGCCCTCCTACTATTTTTTGTTGCATATCCGAATTTGTCTTTACATAATCCTACCTCCAGCTACTCCCTGAGCATTCCTGCAAACCCTATTGATAAACTCATAGATTTTTGGCTGGTAGGGCCAGCATATCAGTTGATCTAAGCACTTTAATTTCTATCTGAATCTGGATTCCTACCCTACCTACTTATTAAGAATATGGAAAAAATAAAGGAATATTACTTCCTTCTTTTTTTTTTTTACAATTTTCATATAAAGTAAATGAAAGTACACTTAAAAAAAGACCTTTTGCAGCAATCACCTGAGCAGGAAAAGGAGTGATCAAATTAGAGTCGTGGGATGGAATTCTAATGCTGCTTCAGTTCACTCACTACATGTATATTCGCAGGGAAGTTACTTCTCCCCTCTGGGCCTCAGTTTCTCCATTTGTAAAATGTGAGAGTTGGAGTACAAGATCTCTAAGGTCCTTTTCAGTTCTAGATTTAGCATGGCCCTCATTGGATAACGCCATTGCCATGATATTGATATTTTGAAACCTTTAGCACGGGTTCTCTTTATCAGACATTTTCCAGCCTGATGTTTCATTCAGCCCTAGCTATGCGCAGTTACAGATGGAGCAATAATCACCTGTGACTATTAGCACAGAACAATTGTTTTGAGGGAAATAAAAGCAATAAACATAAGGTAAGGTTGCTTTGATCACTTTAGTGCAATCTAAAAATTAGAACTTCTTCAAATGAGAAAAAAAGAGAAAACATTTGTAGCTCAATAGATTGCCTGCTGTAGTACTTCGCCTAGTGTATTTAGAGGAAGATACTGTGAGTGTCAGACATGTGTTACTTAAAGAGGCTTGCTTCATTGGCTCCTGGCTAAGCTTGGGAGGTCTACTGACAGTGATCACCAGCTTGTTTTGCAGTAGTAGGGCCTGGAGGTCTGGGTTGTTGGCTTTCTGCTTGTTTCTAATAAGCCTGCCTGCATGATCATTTGAATGCAATCATCAGTGTTGTTTTGTAATGTTGCTTTTAAGTCTCTTTTTATGCAAATGAGAGACATGGCAAAACATCTCAGCTGTAATCAGCTTAATGGCTATGCTCAGGTTGGGTATCTAATCTTAGTTTTTTATTAACTATACCACTTTCTTACAGTTAAATAAATTGAGTGGGGTGCAGGGCCCAAACAATACAGTCTAATTTTTTTTCAACTTTAGTTAATGGGTAAGAAGCCCTCCTTAAAATGCTGTCATTTCTAACCTACTGACGAGTCGAGCTGAAACAGGGAAGTAGGGTTGATAGGAAACACATAGTACAATTGGACTATAGAGTGATCTCCCAACATTGCCACATGGATATATTATAATAGGTTTTTTTCCGCAGGGATAAATGCAATTCACCTTTAGAAGAGACACAGAAGATGTAATTAACCCTGGAACCAGCTGGATATTCAGCTTATCATTTCTATTAGCCATAAACATTTTAAATCTGAGAGTACATACTGTAGTGTGCCAACAAAAAAAGCAAGTGGGATCTCGGGGTGCACTAAAACAGGAACAAGAAGGTGACTGTCCCCCTGCCCATTGGGCTGCATTGCAACATCCCATTCAGGCTGCTGAAATTTGAAAAGCTCCATCCAGAGGAAGAACTGGGATGGTGAAAGACCTTGGGTTTATGTCACATGAGGATCCATTGAAAGAAATGAGGATATTCAGATTGGAGAAGAGAAGACTCAAATCATAACAGAAAAGATTACTTTTTTCAAGTACATGAAGGAAGTCATAAGGAATAGGAATTATAATATTACTTATCTTCAAGCTGAAGACAAATGATCAGCTGTCCGGTATGTTATAGTGAGGATTCCTTTCAGGTTTGAGTGGGATGAGGGAACCCCCAGGAGTTCCTTTCAATGCAAAAATTCTACAAATCTTTGATTAAGTCTACGTTCAAGAAGCTCCTTATTGCCCTCACCTTCCTGTTAGAATGATAGATAACCTATCTATCATTAGATAGATAGATAGATAGATAGATAGATGGATGGACACCTACATATGTATATGTATATGTGTATGTATAAATATATGCGTATATGTATACATATATTGGTGTGTATAAGTATATATCCATATATAGTTTATTAAAGTCATATCATAAATGCCCATGTGCAAGCATATCAGGTAAGCACATTTCAACATGTAATTGAGTTCTTCATTGTTCTTAAATAAGATTATATCCTTGTCTATTACAAATATCACCTTCACCATTTTATTTAACTCTATAAAAAGTGAGGTCATGTTTATTTTTACAGTTTCTGTAGGTTTCCTGTTCCTCTTAAGAAATGGTTTGGCAAGAGCACAGGTTTTGTTGAACATTTAGCAAAGTGCCTCTCTTACTTTGCAATAATTTTTTTAATGTAATCAGGACAGAAGCCAACACAGATAGGCTAATAAATAAGTTAATGTCTTGCCCTGGATATCTGCTGTCTTTGCACATAATCAGAATTATTATCTGTCCAGCAGATGGGTGCTTAGCCAGTTGGGTAAGAGTTATACTTGTACAGGCTTTGAAAAACTGGCTGAAGGTTTTATCCATTTTTATTTTTTTACCCATCTATTTCCCATGATATAACTGAAATTACTTGGTATCTTAATTGCGAGATCCAAATTAATATAAAGTGTACTAATTAAGGGACAGTTATAAAACCTTTTAATCTGTTTCCATTTACTCTTCTTTAATTTTACTATTGAGAAAATAGTATTAACTGCCGTGAATATAAAACTCAACTGCACAGCTTCTCAGGAGAACCTTCCAGACATTTAACAGTCTTTGGCCATATGGGTTTGACTTGTTCGGTTCCAAAATAGCTTTAGTCCATAGATGTTTAGGTAAAAATTCAGAGTACATGGGCATTTTGCTGAAGTTGAAAATGACTCCTGGGCATTTGGAAAACAAGGCATGTCATCAGTCACCTCCCAAAGGCTATGTGCTTTTAAGGGGAAGATTTTTGTCTTATTTTGATAGAACACCCCAAGTCTATCCATGGCCTGATGCATTTTGTCAATTGCTTTGGCTCCTGCATTAAAGCTCAGAATCTAACCTGAAAAAAAATATCTGTTTTCCTGTTGGAGAGAACAACATCTCGGGACAATTCTAAAGATATAGTGCTGTGGTAGAATTCTTCAAGGGTGTTCTTTAGTGGAGGCAGTTTGATAGAGCAGGAGGAGAACTGACTCTGGAATAAGTGGATGCAGATTGAAATTCTGTCTTTAACATTTACTATCCATGTGGTGTTGCATAAGCAACTTACCTTTTCTTTGCCTCAATTTTCCCATCTGTAAAATGAAAGCTTTGGATTAGATGGCCCTGCAGCTCCTTCTAGGACTAGATCTGTGGTCCTATATGCCTCCTTATCCTCATTATCCCCTCTTCTTTCCCTTCTCATCAGGGAATTTCTAGGTTTTTGTTGTTCGTGTTGCCATTTTTCCCCCTCTAAGTATCTCAGAGTCCATATAACCTATGACTTAAAATTCAACTGTTAAATAAAATCATTTTTTGACTTCCTTTGTTAATGAATGAACATAGTGTCATGTAGAATTATCCTGTAATAAAAATAATGGCTTTAGTAGTATAATAGGTAATGGGAGTTACATGGAAGAGGCAGATGAATGAATGAAAAAAGCATTAATTAAGTGCTTACTATGTGCTATGCATTATGGTAAGAGGATGACTTATGGGAGCATCAAAGCCTCTAATCTCTCAGTCAGAGATAAAACAGCAGGGAATTAGAGTACTTGTTAAAAAAGTAAAATGTCATTCATGAGGAAAATACAGATGTCACTTAAGTGCTTAGTGGGATTCTACATTTATACTTAACTCTGAAATCAGGAATCCAAGATTTGAAAAGCGGAAAAGGCAAGCAAATAATTCAAAATTAAGGTCTTGTATAGAGTCACTTATATCTACTGTCCCAGGCCAGCACAAAGCTAGGGTGTCTGGCATCATTGCACCCACATTTTCAAGCCTATTTCATGCTTTAGGGTTTACTAAATTTGTATATAAAAGCAGACTAGAATTTTTATTTCTGGAAATCTTTCATTTTATAAGCTAAAAACACATTCACATGACCTATGCTTTTTTAAGATTAAAGTGCTTGTCATAATTCTCGACACGTCAGTGAGATACAATAATTAATGAATGTTAGTTGCTTTTAATGCTGCACAGTTTAGTGATATACAACTTGCAGCTTTTCAGACTCTTTTAGAGTTGTGCCTAGATGAGCAGTCATCTGATATATGACTTCTTTGGTAAGAATAAAATAGCCAAAGAACAATTACTTGCTTTGGGAAGATGGCATTTTATCAATGGAACTTCCATTAAGTAAGTCTTCCATCTTGTTAATGTCATGCTCTTTTTTCAAGACCTTGACATCATTATAATGTGTCACTGCAGGGGGAAAAATGTAATTTTTAAGTGCCACAGATAGAGATGTGTATGCTTTTTGTGTGTGTTAAATTAGCATTGGGAATCTTCTTGCTGCAATAATACTAAGGATTTTAAAGGGAAAATGCAGTAACAGAACACATCACTTTGACAAGCACAAATTCTAGCTACACAAGTACTTATGGACATTTACTCTTTATGGATGTTATCCTAGATAGTAAACTAAAAGTAATTCCCATGATGTTGTTATGCTCTCTGTAAGGCTTTGCTGAGTCCTAATAAATGACCATGAGATGTCACTTAAACTCAGTAACCCAGGCACTTCTCCCTTGGAATTTCTTATACCAATGGAGGAGCAAAAGGTAGATGAGAAAGAAAAGGAAGAGAAATATGAGAAAATAACCATAAAATAATACTAAAGAATTCTCTTTGTTCTTATTCTCACATAGAAAAATGATTTTAGAGTCACAGTACATTTTTTTGTTATTGTTGTTGAGTCCTATTGAATTTTTTGTGACCCCATTTGGGGTTTTCTTGGCAGAGACATTGGAGTGGCTTGCCATTTCTTTTTCCAGTTAATTTTACAGATGAGGAAACTGAGGCAAACAGGGTTAAGTGACTTGCCTGGGATCACACAGTTAAGTATCTGAGGCTGTATTTGAACTCATGAGGATGAGTCCTCTTGATTCTAAGGTGGGTGTCTATCTACTACACCACCTAGCTTCCATCAACTAGGTTCTCCACCAGCCAGCACCACGCCATCCATATCTGGAACTATCACTTACAGAAAATGGAGAAGTTTTGAACACTGTGGATAAGTTTACTTGGCAGTGATCCAGGCATTGATAATGAAGTTGACACATGCATTGCCAGAGCTAGGTCAGTGTTTGGAAGGCTCCAAAAGAGAGTGAGAAAGAAGATGTATTAGACTGACTACCAAACTGAAGGTCTACAGAGCCATTGTGCTGACTTCATTGTTGTTTGCCTGTGAAACCTGGGCAGTCTACCAGCACCATGCCAGGAAACTGAATGGCTTCTATTTGAATTGTCTTCAGAAGATTCTGAAGATCACCTGGTAAGATAAGATACCAGACACTGAGGTCTTTACTCTAGCTAAACTGTCTCACATTCAACTCTACCACAGAGAGGACAGCTCTGATGGGCTGGCCACGTTGTTCAAATGCCAAATGTACATTTGCCTAAAAGACTATTTTATGGAGAACTCACACAGGGAAGGTGTGCACGTGGTGGTCAGAAGTGATACAAGGACACTCTCAAGGTCTCTCTGAAGAACTTTGGAATTGATTATGTGACACGGGAGATGCTGGCAAAGGACCACCCAGCATGGCGTGCCCACATCAAGAAGGTGCTGTGCTCTATGAGTAAAGCAGAATTACAGTAGCTCAAAAGCAATGTGAGATGTACAAATTAAGAGACATCTCCACCCCATATGTTCATATGGACTATTTGTGTCTGACCTGTGGTAGAGCATTCTGAGCTTGTATTGATCCGATCAACCATAGTCTGATGCACTGTACTTTAACTCTAAGATAGTGATGTTATATAGGTCCTCCTCAAAAATGAAGAAAAACCAACCACATTTCTGTTTGTGAACTAAGACAGCAGGGGAAGAAATGAGGAATGTGATGAGGTCAGTTTTTTTGAAAACATCAGTTTTTTGGAGTGTCTATTGTTTCTTAAAATGAAATTATAAATATATATGTACACTTACATATGTGTATATATTTAAATATATGTATACATGTATATATATATATATATATAATATTTTTCTGAGCATGTTGACTTATTAAGCAACAAATGCCAATTGACTAAAAAATCAGGACCAGGACCCTCAGAAAGACACTGGAACCTAAATTTTGGGGGAAACTGATTTTTATGCTAAAAGCAAATAATTAATAGAATATAAACTAGGATGCAAGATTAGGTAATCATATATAGTATTAACAGGAACGATTTATAAGACTTCAAAAACAATATTTAATGTCTTATTTTCCTCTTATAAAACTGACCATGAGGTTCTTATTCACTGCTTGACGTTTTTGGTCTTAACATGTTTAAGGTATAATCTCTTCCTTAAACATGATTAGGGATGAAGCTATGGACACAGTAGTACTTATACTTACATATTAGTTTATTACCTCAAATTAAACAACCCCACAAACAGAACACAAAGTCCTCCATCCCTACTAATTTCCTCTTTGTTCATTCTCCACAGAGTCACAGAAACTCAGGGAACTCAAAATTCATATAGTCCAAACAATGCCTGTATAGGAATCCCCTTTATAGCATCTCTTACAAGTGGTAATCCAGCTTCTGCTTAAAGTGGGTGATGGGACATCCACTAATTTCAAGACAGCCTGTTTTATTTTAGGACATTTCTAAATGTTATTTCATTCATTCATTCATTCATTCATTCATTTTTGCTTTTCATCAAGCTGTTATCTGTTTCTCCACAATTTTTACCCATTCCTACAAGTTGGGTCTCCTGGTACAAAGCAAAGTTTAATCACTCTTCCCTATGATGCCTTTGAAGACTTGTAGATAGTTATCATATCTCTTTGTCTTTTCTTTTCTTCACACAATCAATCATGTATCCTTAGTGTCATTAACTGAACTTCACATGGCATGCCTCTCAGATCCACCATCATCTTGACTGCCTTACTCTGGATATTCTCCTGTTTATGTTGATAAATGTGGTATCCAGAACTGAACAAAATACTCCAGATACTTCATATATCATCCCCTTCAATCTGGATTTAATATCTCTATTAAAACAGAGTAGCATCATATTGGCTTTTCTGGTTGCCATTTCACACTATTGATTCACTTTTCATTGCAGTATACTGACATCTCTATATCATTATTTTTATGTGAACTGTTGTATCCAACATTGTGTACTTGTTCTATTCATGTAAAATAATTTCATTGATCATTTTTTTTGTTTTACATTCCCTCCATTTCCCCTCCCAGAGAGCAATTCTATAATATTTTTTAATAAAAAGAAGAATAAAAAAATAACAAAAAATTATCAATGCAATTATAATGCCTGACTTCACATATGGGTTAAGGATAGGGAGTGGACCCATGATTTCACTGCTCTTGGGAATCTTCTGTCAAGAACTTCCTTTACCAATGCGGGTCGGCCCCTTGATTGCAACTCATGGTCTAAAAGAATTGCTTAAAGAACTGAGTGGTTAAGTATTTTTTCTCAGCATCACATAGCACGTATGTATCAAAAACAGGACTTGAATCCAGGTATCCTAATTAAATTTTATCCTGATTGATGCAATCCACCCTTACGGTGTAACAAAATATTCTTGGATCCTGACTCCAGCATTTGTGTTAGTTCTCCATTCAAGATTCATGTCATTGGCAAATCTGAGAAACATATAATCTCTAACTTCATCCAAGCCATTGATTAAAATAAAAAGTCAAAGTGACTAGAGCCAAGGCTTCATTCCTGGGGTGTTCCTCAAGAGAATTCCAGATAGGCTGTCATCAATCCACTAATAACCAGTCTTTGGATTTTGTCATTAATCCGGTTCAATATCCATCTAACAGTATTATTAGCTAACCCTTATTTCTACATCTCGGCCACCCACTGTGTTGATTTATTATAAGGTCACATAGGCTCCTTTTTTCAACTCAACACTAATTCCTTCCCCTCTTTCCACAAATATATTCAGGACTTCCCTTTCATTAAAATTCTTTCCTTTGGCCTGGCTACCTCAATGAGCTTCTAGCCTATTATTTCTTTTCTTTCATTCCTCAAGTTATAGAAAGAGTCATACATGCTTGTTGACCATACTTGATTAGTTACTCATCCATCAACATTCTTCATTCAGACTTTTCTACACAACCTTGAAACTATGCCTTCAAAGGTGGCATTGAAAATCCAGCGACTTTTCTCAGTCTTTGTTTTTTGGTATTTGTCCTTGTTAGCTACCACTTCCTTTTTACAATTCTTTCCTTCCTTGACCTACATGACTGATGTCTATCTAGCTTTTTCACCTATTTTTCTGGCTCAGCAGCTTCGATTTCCTTTTTTGACTCTTCATCTTTAGCTGACATCCTATCCTTAAGTATTCTCCAAGTTTTTATCTTTGAACTCAGGAAGCTGAATCTTTCTTACTCCAGGCTCAGCACTCTCTCCACTGCACCACTTTGATGCCCTTACAGAGTGGATGAGTGAGAGAACTCTACCCCATGAAAGCTAGATTTTTTTTTTCTTAAAAGGTAAGCCTGTTCAGGAGACTTAGCTCAAGGAACTAAAGGCTTGAGCTGTTGGCATAGGTTTGTTGTTGCACCAATACAAAAAACTTCAAGAGTATAAAGAGCTCTGATTATCACTCCCTCAGGCTTCTGACTAGTGACTAAGTAAGAAGCAGGGAAGCTTCTCTCAACTTAGTAAATGTTGTGTCCTCCCCCCCAAAAAAAAACTCATTTTGCTCTGAATTTTCTTCTCCTGCTATTGTTAAGTAGACCTCTTTTTGTTAACTACTAAATGTTATAAATTCCAATATTTAGCCTGAGATAGCAGACCAGACTAGTCAGGTCTAGAGAATTGTTTCTGCTGTTCAATCATTTTCAGTTATGTCTCATTCTTTGTGACCCCATTTGGGGTGTTGTTGGCAAAGATACTGTAATGGTCTGCCACTTCTTTCTCCAGCTCATTTTACAGATGAGGAAACTTAGGGAAATGAAGTTAGGTGAGTTGCTCAAGGTCACACAGCTCTCCCACTCTTGACAATTCCACTCCCACCCTGATGCTGCATGAAGCATTGATCTTCACCAATGAGGAAATTATCTCATATCAACAGGATTTGGGAGTGGGGTTACATGATACTGATCATTTTTGTTCCTAGAGTACTGTATATTCACTCCTTCTTTAATGCTAATCACATCCTCCCTTGTATTCTATTCATTTGCGTTCATGATAGTGAGCTCCTTGAGATCAGAGACTTTTTTTAATAATCTGTACATAGTGTGCATTGAGCACACATTTAATTTAATGGACTTGAATGTCAGGTGTATCCATCTATTACTTTCTAAGTGTGATGATGCTACCCTAGACATTTATGGTAATTAGTACTGTATTTTATTTTTTTTCCTCTCTATCAATTGTGTCATGATTTGCATATATTAAGCCCTTTATAAATATACATCGACTAAGTAAATTTCTGACAATGGTATCACCAGTCTCTCAATTGCTTTGGTTTATTTTGTCTGCCTCTTAACTTATATCCCATCAACCATCATTTGTACTTAATTGTTCTATATAAATCCATCTTTATAAGCCATCTTTTGAATAAGTCCCTTCTCTATTTCCACTGTTACTATTCAAAGCCTAGTACTCATCACTTCAGTGTACCACAGTTAATATTTATCATGCATCTACTCACTATAAGAGGAAGTAAAACAGTCCCTATCCTCATGGATTTTATAATCTAAGAAAATAGGTAAGATACCAGCACAACTACATAATAGAATATTATAAAAGTATATTACAGATAAAAAAAAATCAATATATTTTAGGACAGAGAAGAAATATTATTGCCAAAAAGGAGGATCAGAGAATTTTTCTTCACAAGGTGATGAATGAATTGAGCTTTAAAAATATGAATAATAATTATTATGGATAATAATTTGATGTGGATTATATTTATAGATTGTAATTGTAGATAATAATGGATAATAATTAAATATGAGAAGAGGAAATAGAGTGCTGCATTCTAGAAACAGGGTACAATGTGAGCAAAAGCAAGAATACAATGCATATTTGGAAGACAAATAATAGAACCATTTTCTTGGACCATTGTGTACATCCTACACACAGTCACACACACACACACACACACAAATAAATATATAAATTGTGAGTTACATAGGGAAGAGAGAATAACAGGAGTTTTTAGAGTTCATCAAATAAATGCCAGATAGAAGAGTTGGCTCAACAGGATGGAAGAGTAGAACATTCTTGAGCTATAGAGTAGCATGATCAGAAGAAATATAATTCTAACTCCCAGATAGGATTAGACTTGTGACAAACTGGAGATAAGAAGACCTCTATGAAAGCATGAGGTTTCATTGAGAACCCATGTAAAGATGATGTTAATAGCAATAGAGAAGAGGGGTTTTATTGGAGGGATATTGCAAACGGATTAAGCAAGAAGCCTTAGCAACTGACTGGTTAACTGAGGTAGCAGAGTCCAAAGAAAATTCCAATGTTCTGAATATGGAGAGGATGGGGAATGCTGCTGGCACAAAGAGGGATTTAGAAGTCTGAACCAGAAGCAACTTAAGGGGAAACACAAAGAAGTGGGGCTGGAAAAGGTTGATTTTAAGGTGTTGGTGTGAAAAAAGGTGGAGATGTTTGGTAGGCAGTTGGATGTGTTTTTGCCATTATATACCTAGGGCATAAAACAGTGCCTCATGTACCAGGTCTAACTACTAAATGCTTACTGAATTGAATTCAAGATGCAAATCTAGAGGTCTAGACCCTGAGTTATTTACATAATGGTCTCAGTTTGAACTGTTTCTTTCTTTCACTTCAATTGTATCTCACTCTTTGTGACCCCAATTGTGGTTTTCTTTTCTTACTGACTCTTCATATTTTATTATGTAATGTTTTTAGTTTTCAACATTGATTTCCACAAGATTTTGAGTCACAAATTTTCTCCCTGTTTCTACCCTCCCCCCACTCCAAGATGGCACATATTCTGATTGCCCCATTCCCCAGTCAGCCCTCCCTTCTGTCACCCTACTCCCCGCTCATCCTCTTTCCCCTTACTTTCTTGTAGGGCAAAATAGGTTTCTATACCTTATTGTCTATATATCTTATTTCCCAGTTCTATGCAAAAACAACTTTTTTTTGAGAATTTGTTTAGAACTTTGAGTTCCAAATTCTCTCCCCTCTTCCTTCCCCACCCACCCTCCCTAAGAAGGCAAGCAATTCAGTGTAGGTCACACATGTATCAATATGCAAAACACTTACACAATAATCATGTTCTGAAAGACTAACTATATTTTGCTCCCTCCTATCCAGTCCCCATTTATTCAATTTTCTCCCTTGACCCTGTCCCTTTTCAAAAGTACTTGCTTTTGATTACCTCCTCCCCAATCTGCCCTCCCTTCTATCAGCACCTCTCTTATCCTCTTCCCCCTACTTTCCTGCGGAGTAAATAACCAATTAAGTGTGTATGTTATTCCTTCCTCAAGTCAAATCTGATGACAGCAAGATTCGCTCATCCCCCCTCACCTGCCCCCTGTCCCCTCCTACAGAACTGCTTTTTCTTGCCACTTTTATGTGAGATAGTTTATTCCATTCTATCTCTCCCATTCTCCCTCTCTTAATATATTCCTCTCTCACCCCTTAATTTTATTTTAATTTTTAGATATCATCTTTCGTATTCAATTCACCCTGTGCCCTCTGTCTATATATATGTATATTCCCTTCAACTGCCGGAATACTGAGAAAGGTCTCATGAATTACAAACATCATCTTTCCTTGTAGGAATGTAAACAAAACAGGTCAACTTTAGTAAGTCCCTTATGATTTCCCTTTCTTGTTTACCTTTTCATTCTTCTCTTCATTGTTGTATTGGAAAATCAAATTTCATCTTCAGCTCTGGTTTTTTCATCGAGAAAGCTTGAAAGTCCTGTATTTTATTGAAAATCCATATTTTGCCTTGGAGCATGATACTCAGTTTTGCGAGTTAGGTGATTGTTGGTTTTTTTGTTTTTCTTTTCATTTTAAAGGAAAATCTTTTATCATGCAGCCTTCTTTTCTGTTTTACATAACTTGACATTGAGTTTACAAGATTGTGACATTTTGAAAAGTTTTTTCCATCATGAAAATGTATATTATATTACATTAGACTTAAGCCATACCCTTGATGAACAGCCCATTTCCCCAAGTCTACCCTCAATTATATCCCAAAAGTATTCTTTTTTAAAATTTAATTTATTTAATATATTTAGTTTTCAGCATTGATTTTTACAACAGTTTGAATTACGAATTTTCCCTCCATTTCTACCCTCCCGCCCACTCCAAGATGGCATATATTCTGGTTGCTCCGTTCCCCAGTCAGCCTTCCCTTCTGTCACCCCACTCCCATCCCATCCTCTTTTTCCTTCCTCTCCTGTAGGGCAAGATAAATTTCTATGCCCCATTGCCTGTATATCTTATTTCCTAGTTGCATACAAAATTTTTTTTTTGATTCTGAATGTCTGTTTTTAAAACTTTGAGTTCCAAATTCTCTCCCCTCTTCCCTTCCAACCCACACTCCCTAAGAAGGCAAGCAATTCAACATAGGCCACATGTGTATCATTATGTAAAACCCTTCCACAATACTCATGTTGTGAAACACTAACTATATTTTGTTCCTTCCTAACCTATCCCCATTTATTGAATTTTCTCCCTTGACCCTGTCCCTTTTTGAAAGTGTTTGTTTTTGGTTACCTCCTCCCCCATCTTGCCTCCTTTCTATTGTTCCCCCATTTTATCTTCTTCCTCCTTCTTTCCTGTGGGGTAAGATACCCAATTGAATGGGCATGTAATTCCCTCCTCAGGTCAGATCCAATGAGAGCAAGACTGACTCATTCCCCCTCACCTGCCCCCTCTTCCCTTCCTACAGAACTGCTTTTTCTTGTCGCTTTTATGTGAGATAATTTACCCCATTCTATCTCTCCCTTTCTTCCTCTCTCAATATATGCATTTCTCATCCCTTAATTTGATTTTATTTTTTTAGATATCATCCCTTCATATTCAACTCACCCTGTACCCTCTGTCTATATACATACATACATACAGATATATATATATATATACACACATACATACACACACACATACACATACACACACGCACACACACATATATATTTTATATAAATATATGTGTATATACACACACACACACACACATATATATATATATACATATATATATATATGTATATATATATATATATATACATGCATATTCCTTTCAGATACCCTAATACTGAGGTCTCATGAATTCTATACACCATCTTTCCATGTAGGAATGTAAACAATACAGTTCAACTTTAGTGAGTCCCTTGTAATTTCTCTTTCCTGTTTACCTTTTCATGCTTCTCTTGATTCTTGTGTTGAAAGTCAAATATTTGGACTTCCGGGGGCGGAGTCAAGATGGCAGCTGGAAAGCAAGGACTAGTGTGAGCTCCCTGCTGAGTCCCTCCAAAAACCTATAAAAAATGGCTCTGAACCAATTCTAGAACTGCAGAACCCACAAAACAGCAGAGGGAAGCAGGGCTCCCACCCAGGACAGCCTGGATGGTCTCTGGGTGAGGTCTATCCCACACGGTGCTGGGAGCTGGGAGCTGGGAGCGGAGCAGAGCAGAGCACAGCTTGAGCGGCTCAGACCAACCAGACCAGGAGCCAGGCAGGGCGGGCCCTAGTGCCCTGAATCAGTGAGCTGTGGCAGTTACCAGACTTCTCAACCCACAAACACCAAAGACAGTGGAGAAGGTTAGTGGTAAAAGCTGTGGGAGTGGAAGGAGTTCGCAGTTTGACCACCG